>NC_056612.1:24559528-24562028 GCF_018340385.1 Cyprinus carpio | reverse complement strand
TTCATGATCTGCATGAGCCGTGCGAAGCGTCCTCTTTTTAACGCTCCGCCTCTCTAGGACAGAACACAGCTCGTCATTACAATGTATCCCACCTCTCTCTTGTCATGTAAGCACATTTAACAGCGATTTCATCTGAAGATTCAATTTGGAGAAGACACGCTGAAGGAAGTCATTAATATTTCCTGATGGGGGTGGGGGGGGTGGTCAGTGAAATGATTTTATCTTCAAATCAGCATGTAAGGCCTGTGAAACGAGCGCGCTGACAGATGGATTAAAGCACAGGCCCATTTAACGCAGCTCTACCAGCGTCATCACCTGCAGACTGCTGCAATGTAATAAACACGCAGTCAAGTGCAGTAAGCCATGGATACCCTTTACATCTCAGAGCAAGATTAAGGCTTGTGTGTTATTTGAAATAGACCTTGCATGACAACGCTGTCCATGTTTCTAAATATGCATTTCAGGATTGAGGCGAGGTACAACCTTTGTTGCGACTGCGAAGACACATTGGCGACATATCCAGCTGTTGGGGTCAACTTCAGGTTCAATGGGTGGCGTGTGGCACTCTGGATGATAACCTGGGGAAACAATGGATCGAGAACAAAAATGGCAACATGAATACAAGACCAATAGAAGAAATCGAAACTGTTTCATTTTCATTTGTCATATTACCATGGCGACATTTGAGGCAGTTTACGAGAGGTTCTTTTAGAGGTGGAGAATCACAGATACAGCACACCTCCTCTCCACCTGAAGAGACTGACCACAAGAAACAAATCATTTACTGTACAGACAACAACTACGTTTCAATAGCTAGTATACATCAACATTTTGTTTTGATATTTATTTTAGATTAACAATTTACTTTAGATTAATAATTAACAAATCATTTACGATTTAATGTAAAAGTGATATGTGCCCTTTATTTAGATGTAAAAAGCACCCCCCCCCCAAAAAAGAAAATTGCAGATTGTGTTGTTCAACATATATGTCATGTTTATATTGTAATTTTAAAATCTGCTAAGAAAAAAAAAAGAGCGTCCCAAACAGCTTGAGACAGTAAAATTGGCTCTATGGACTATGTTTGGTCGACCAATGGCAACATGGTGTTAAGATTTTTTTTTAATTATTATTATTGTTCTTGCAATTACATTTGCAACAGAGAGAAATGTTTTTTGTTGTTGTTGTTGTTTGTTTTTTTGTTTTGTTTTTTAGAATAAATTTATAGTGACAAAATAGTAAATAATTAACTTCAATAAATAACTTCTGTTAGTAGCTTTTATTAATATTTTGTAAATTTCTCATAATTCTTTAGGGCATAATTCTGGTGTTATATCTAGAGTTTAATATAATATAACCTGTCTAGAATATGTCTGGGTCATATTTAACCCGAAACAAAAAGACAATGTAAAGAGAAATTATATTAAAGAGAATTATATATAAAAAAGCCAACTTTATATATATATATATATATATATATATATATATATATATATATATAATATATATATATATATATATATATATATATATATATAAGAATTCTAACTATAATTCATAACTATAATGCAAAATAAATAAATAAATAAAAATGTATATATTACAGTATTAAAATTATAGTATTTGTTCATTGACAGTTGACAGTGTTTTTTGGTATCTTTAATTAAAGGAGATTTAAATAAATTTACATATGTTTGGAAATAAAGTAAATATTAACAAGTAATGAGAATCAATATTGAGAAATAATAATAATAATTGAGAAATAATAAGTAATGAGAATCAATATTGAGAAATAGAGAGAGAGAGAGAGAGAGAGAGAGAGAGAGAGAGAGAGAGAGAGAGAGAAGGCATACAATCTGTTGATAACTCTTTGGAAGAGACATGTGCTTACTTTTCATTAAGAAATAATGAAAAAAATTAAATTAGTCAATAAAATTAAATTCAATTACAATAGTCCTAAAGTAGGCTTCATCTTCTTTATGCAAAGTATAAATTCTTATCATTTTGGATGTACTGTATTCACTACTTAATTTTGAGTTTGAATCTAAAGTTTCTTCACTTACATGAGTGGATGTCTTTCCTGAGGACCCAGAATTCAGAGTTATCCTCAAATCTGACCAAACAGCACTGCTTGACGCTGTCCACCTGCCAAATAAATACAGTCCAACATCACAAACAGCACTACACCGATTTACAACAAGTCACACAGTTTCAAACTTGCTTTTTCCCTGTCTCTGCTAGTGTCCTTTTCTCTCTTCCAAACTAACTTAGACAAACAGCAGACTTACTCGTTTGACATTGCCGAGGTACAGAAGTCCATCGCTCCACCTGGCTAAAACATCCTCTCCTTCACTGACTCCCCCCATCCTGAAGAGCGCGGGAAAGAAAAGTGCAAAAAAGGATCCAGGGGCATTAAACTGTGTTTCCACACCAGCAGCAGCAAACAGCAGCAGCTTAAAGGGTTAAACTCTGTGCATAGCGACAGTATACTGTACAGTAG